>NW_023603184.1:117537459-117556121 GCF_014898055.3 Talpa occidentalis
TAGTTTGGGAGAAAGTAGAGTGACCACATTTGTAGCATAAAACTATTAGGACGATACAGAGATACAATAAAAATAATATCAATGAAAAATGGTAGAAAGGAGAAAAGAAGAAGCAATGAAAATATGAAAAACAGAAATATGAAATGAGTACAACAATATCAACAATTTCAATAACTGCAAATTATGTAATTTACTAACTTTTTAGAAGAAAATATTCAAAGACAAATGTATATAGAATGAGTGAATTAATAGAAAATATCAGTGTGTGAAAAAAATCATAAATGTTTAAATATGATAAACTGCAAAACTTTTCATGAAAAATAATAGGAGATGGTTAATATGATAAATATTATTTTGCATATTCTTTATCACAACAATGCAGGAGTACATTTTCTTTGCTTCCATTTAAATAAAGCCCAGCACATGCACACTCCTCACACACCCACCCACTCCCCCCCAAACCCTCACACACCACGCAACAGGAATTATTGCAAACATTGAATCAGACTACTCAGTCTCTGTAACTTCAGAATTAAGAGGGCATAAAGGATTCCAAATATGTCAATAAAATAATGTAACTGGATGAAATTTAAAAATTAAAAATAGAGATTGTCATAGCATAATTTAAAAAAGTACAAATCCAGTTCAACAACGTACTTTATGTTAATTCCATAGTTACACTTAAAATATAAGCACATGGGAAGATTGAAAAATATGTAATATTGACACTAATTAAATGGAAAACTTATAGCTAAGAGGAAAAAATGATCAGGGAAATTCTATGCTAATACACATTAACAGAAGGGCTGAAATTAAAAAGCCTTCACTAGTAAAAATTGTGAGGTTGTGGGAAAGTGGAACAATTGGAAGTCATACTAGCACATTTAGTGGGCAATGGCCAGATTTGCTGATAAACATAATACAATTCACACAACAGTTCATTACAACAAATAATTACCTTGCCCAAAATGTTAATAATGCTGATTATATGAAATCCTGTTATAAACATAGATGCATGAAAATAGGTATCCGAACTGATTGTAACAACCCCTTGAAACTGAATATTGGCAGTTTACTTGCAATTTATATTGACATTTTAGTTAAAACACTCACCACAATTCTATGTTAAAATTTTTTTGGTATTCATCAAAAAAGTAAAACCAGGATTTCCTATCATTCACAACAGCAATTTGAGACCAGCACTTATCCTTCTTGATTGTTAATTGGTAAAATTGGGTATTAGTAAATATTTATTTATGTATATCATATTATTGTCATTAATAAATATCTACTTATAGATGGCTAAGATAGGAAATATTTTTACTTTATTTAACTAGGAATTATAGTTGTAGCAAGAATTAACCACATCTTATTTGTTTAGGCAGTTAAACACAAGTTGCTATTGAAATAGAATTTTAGTTTTAGAGAAAGCATAAATATCTGGTTAACCACAGAGATTATTGCCACATTTATATTCATGATCAAATAGATAGGCTACTTTATAATTATAAAGAAATATATTGATTCAAAATGAATGTATCATTCTTTCAATCACAATGCTTTCATAATCATGGTAATTCTATGATGCATAAATAAACAGCAAAACTTTAATTAAATCACAATTGCTTTTTAAATACTTAATGTCCAATTTTATTAGATAAACAATGGCTGTGGTAATTTGATATTTGACATACAAATGGCTAATGATTCATATATATATACATATATCTGCACATACAAATATAGCATAAAGACCAAATCTAAGTAATTGGTGAAATATCAAGTACCTATTTATTATAGTAGTTGAACAAATTCTGTGTAATGCCTTAATCTCACAATTTTATAGACAAAATAACCTGTAATAAATAAAGATAAGTAAAACAAAAAGACTCTCCTTTTTTTCTTCAAAACATACAATATGTACTTTATATTAAAGAAAAATTGTATAAGGTTTTGGCCAACACGACGCTCTAGTTATCACAGAAGTTATGGCTGCTGTTCCATAAGTGGAAAGCCATGATTTTAGTGGGGATTTTGTTGGAATTTGGGGAGAAAGACAGATAATTGTTGAAAAAGGCAGCATGTCTAATAGACTGGAAACTTCCCGTATAAATTAACTGTAGAAATCTATAAAGCGATAGAAAATTATGTCACATTGATACTAAGTGATTTCTGTTCCCTAAGGTGCTCTTCTTTTCCCCAGTATTTAGGATATTTTACTGGTCACTTTTATATGCTATATTTAGTTTTTCATTATCAGGTTAGAAAATATCTAAAGAGGGCCTCCCCGGTGGCGCAGCGGTTGAGCGCTGGGTTGCAAAGCTGCCGGCGACCTCTACGGCGCCGGTTCGATCCCCAGCTGCTCCCCGGCCACCGGAGGAGGGTCCCACATGGCGCGCAGACCTCTCCTGCCGCCCGCTGCTCCCCTCAGCAGTGTACTTCTGCCTGCTCTGCTCCCCGCTCTGGCTCTGGTGTATTCTCTCACCCGCCTGCGCTTCTGACTGTACCCAGTGCATGTATAAACAAAGAAACAAACAAACAAACAAATAAATAAAACATGCCTCTATAAAAAAAAAAAAAAGACACAAAAGAAAATATCTAAAGAAATAAATAGTTGCAGAGGACCCTGTTCCCTAAATATCATTCAAATATAGATATTATTTAAATATCATTTGAAATCACAGTGAGTGGGGTTCATGATTCTGCCTTTGAATTTGAGAGGTGCTAGATACAAACAAATTGTCTTAAGAAGAGTTAGAACATTGTCTCCAGATTTTCAATTCTATACACAGTAGGTAATATTACTTATTTGAAAACTTCATGAAATATCACTGATCAAGGTTATCATTGTATAGGGTGTTTTATCTAGGGAAAATGGTGATTTGTTATTTTAGCCAGGAAAATTACTTAGAGTGAATTGTCCTTGTACATCAATTTAGGATAGGCATAATACAAAAGTCACATTTGAACTGATTTTATTATTTTATGAGTTTTCCCATAAACCATTTATAAAACCTATTTTTGCAGTTGATCTTAGTCACTGGGCTTCTTAAACATTTTTCATAGGAAGGAAACTTTGACTTTTCTCTTTATTGTGCGTGCACAGAGAAATAATCTTGACTTTAAGGAAGCTAAGGACCTGATCATCACATTATCAGGTGTATGTGGAAAGGAGAGCATTATAAGTTCTAATGTAAGAATTCTAAGAAATCCATTAAGGTTCACATTTTTAAGATCATTAAGGCAAATCTTATATTGGCACAAAAACTTAATTTTCTTTATGCATTTTGAGGCTATTTTTTATGACTGATGTTCAGAATAAGCCAACATAGAGAGACAGAGTGTTGATTATGCTTGCTTAAAATTGGAGATGAAGGAGGTTTGGGGGATAATAGCTAGAGTGTACAGGGTTTCTTAAGGTGATCAAAATGTGGGATGACTGACTACACAACCCTATGACTATGTTAGAAACCACCAAGTTGTACATGGTAGGAAATGTATCTCAATAAAAGCATTAAAAAAGCTTAAGCTCTTTCCAGGCACATTCCATAAAATACTGTTTCCTCTAGTAAGGTGAGTGTTTAATATATGTTGAGTGCTTGTTATGTCCCAGTGAGTGTCCTAAACGTAGAGACACTTTCAAATGGTTTTCATGTAGTGTCTCACTTAATCTTTACCCTACTATGCGGGTATTATGATTACTATTATTATTCTTATTTTACTGATGAAAAACTGAGATGAAATAATCAGATAACTTCAACAAAGATACACAACTGTGTAAAGTATCTCCTGGGAAAAAGAAGCAAACTCAGTAATGTGGGGCATACTATAGTAATAATAGTTGTTAGAAACATAGCTCAATATTTTAAAATATTCTGAAACACTGAGCAGAGTTTGTTGCATTCCATCTTTCCCCCCATGTTACAAAGTTTCATTTAAATCTTTCAGAGAAAAATAGCTGTAAATTACAAAACTTGTACATGAAAAATCAAACCCATAAAACAACTCTAAAATAGCTTCTGTATTTCTATAAATCATAAATTCTGTGCTTGTAAATGTATTTTAAAACTTGATTTGATTTACCAAAGGAACAATTCTTTGAACCAGGCTTTCAACAGATTTAAATATACAAGCAACACTTTTACATGTGGTATGTGGTTATGTACATAAGCATATGAAACAATATATGAGGCATAAATTTCAGGGTAAGAAGTGAAAATGAAAGGCAATAAAATTAGGCACTGACAGACAAATTATGTTATTAATTTGTGAAATAAGTCATCTATCTTGTGCTAATCTAGGTTTTATTGTTGCAATTTAAACTTTCAAGTGAATTTTTAAAAAAGATTTATTAAGAGGAAACAAGGTAAACGCAAGCATTCATGGGAAGGAAATGAAACCCAACAGAACTCTGAGCTGAAAAGTCATGAATCAAAATTTCTTTCTCAATCTTTTAGGATTGCATTGTTTTTAACAGCAGTCCATCTCATGTCACTCCATCTTTTATTCTTTGTTTATCTGCTTCTTGGAGTAACTTGCATTCCATATGTCCAAATAAGACAGTGTCAGTTCCAATTTCGTTTTATATCATATGCTCTGAACATTGCCTATCTATAGACTGTGCCTCTTAATTCTGAGTTGTGGAAGAAGGAGTCTAATTAGAGTCACTGCTAAACCAATGAATTGCCTAAGTGTGGGTCAATGTATATGTCCCTGTCGATGAGGCTGCAGAATCCTGTAGTAGATAAAAATATCCCTCCAAAGGTTTACAAATTGAAGAAGTCTCTAGAAGAAGCAATGATATGGGCATCCAAGTGAAAGATTTAAGAAAATACACTTTTCTGGGCCTCCCCGGTGGCGCAGCGGTTGAGCGCTGGGTTGCGAAGCTGCCCGCAGCCTCTGCAGCGCCCATTCGATCCCCGGCTGCTCCCTGGCCACCGGAGGAGGGTCCCGCATGGCGTGCAGACCTCTCCTGGGCCCGCTGCTCCCCTCATCAGTGTACCTCGGTCCTTCTGCCTGTTCTGCTCCCCGCTCTGGCTCTGGTGAATTCTCTCACCCTCCCGTGCTTCTGACTGTACCCAGTGCTTGTATAAATAAATAAATAAATCCTTAAAAAAAAAAAAAAAACACAACTTTTCTTTATTGTTTTAAGATGTTGTTGGAAGAGTCAAAATGCCATGCTTCCAGAAGCTCCTTTGTTTTTTGTTCTTTTTTTACAGATTATGTTGAAACAAAGAAGGTTAATATTGATATTTTCTGATATGAATTATTGCCAAATATCAGCCCTGATACACAGTGTGATCTCAAACTTAAAATTCATGTATGGGAAAATATAATTACCCTACAGAAGGATTGAAAAGTCAAAAGGAGAACAATTACTAGTAGTATTGCTAGCCAACTTTTTGCATATTAACAAATTATCGCAAAGTGCCTATTATGGGGAAATGACAGCAAAAAATAATGACATACTAATAAAGCCTGGGACCCTGCCATGATTTCCTGTGATGTACACCTGTTTTTCTCCAGTGCAGGGCAGTCATGTTTCAAGTTTCCAAAGTCTTTAAAAAAGAACTTAAGAAACAGTAGCTCACAAGAATTAGATTATAATAACTTTCAGGTATTGACAAAAATATATTTTGTTGATTTATCATATAAAGAGCCACCACAATTTTCATCCTTCAAGCACATAGCTGGTGTATTTAAAGTGATTTAATTTGCTTTTATATTTGATGAACACTGTTACATTGGTGAAAATTCAAATGTCAGAGAAAGTTCTTTACTATATTAAGAGCTATGACATTAGCTATAGCCTTTTTGGTATGAATTTATATTCTGTAAATGAAATATTTAACATCTATCAAAGTTTTTACTCTATTCACGTCTTGGGTACTGACAACTTTCGAAGGTAGTGATACTCCTTACAGAGAGAAGCTAGGAGAAAGTGACTCATTCTCCTAAACCTAGGTTCTAAAATGAGAAATTATTAGAAGAAAGAGTAAAGGCTAGTAAACACATATGAAAAGGATAATTATTTTTCCAAATTTGTGTGCTATCTGGATCACTAGAAGTACAAACTCCAACACCTGTTTTTCAGACATGGACAGCTTTTAAGAACGTGTGGGACAATCAATTTATGGTTTCTAAATTGCCATCAAAAAGTATCTTTAACTGTCAAATATGTTATTTTTCTATTTATGCTTTATTTTTATGCTAATATAGGAAAGTTGTAGAATTTTTCTGTAATTGTTACTTATAAAATGAATATAAAACAGCAAATTTCTTGCGTACAAAACAAAATGACTTGATTCATTCATTTAAAAAAATGAATTTAATAAAAACCTTTCACTTGCAGGTTGGATGATTCTATATAATACCACATAATTATTTAATATTTTCTATTTTTAAATGGATAGCTTTTGGCTAGCAATTTAATAGGTTGACAAAAATGCAGAGTTGTTTCAAGATCTCACTAATGATTTGATGTTCACCGGCTCACCGGCTAGGGAAGAGGATTGTAAATGATAGTGTTTAAAATATTGCATTTTCACTTTTTGAACTATTTTCTACCACAAGTAAAATTCTTTAAAAAATTAGTTGGATGCCTCAAAGAAATATATTAGGATAGAATAGAATGCTCTTGTTGACTTTTCTTTTTGGGAAGCAAGAAAAATGCAATGTTTATTAACTCAGGAAATATAGGGCAAGAATAGGAATCAGTGATCATTTCTTGTTTTTTTTTTTTTTTCCCCCATTTACTTGAGGTACTCATGGTTTTGACAAGTGATAGAAGAAATTTTTATAATGTTTTCCTTATAAAGCTCTAGACCTCAATAATTTGGATGTAGTTAAAAGTAAGAGAATATTTCTGCTAATGGAACTCTCAAGATTTTTTCTGGGTTAGAATGATTTGGGATTTCACAGAACTGAGGGGAGGTGTTCTGACTTAAACAACCTATACACCTTGGTTCAAATCCTATTTTTGCTGGATGCTAACTGTGTGTTCTTGGAAATTTATTTGCCAGCTTCCATGTGTATATGTGTCTTATTATAAAATCAACTTTATAGGAATATTGTGATGATTACGTAGTAACATGTGAATAGACCCAACATGTGTTTGACGTCAAATTTGTAACTTAAAAAATATTATTATTTCTACAGAAGAAATGAACAGATACCATCCCAAATTGTAACCTTTTGGGAGATGAGAGATCAACTATCCTTTTCTTTCTGCTGATGAGGGTTTAACCTGGTACTTTGCTCACAGTAAATAATCTATTAGCTGTGAATTAAGTTAAATGTACTTCTTATACTAAGTACACGATTGCCAAGTGGACAATGCATTACATATTAGTATTTTCCTGTGATATAAAGGCCCAAAGATATGCAAGGAGAGAGACAAGGAGCATCTTCACATCATAAAATTAAAACTATAATTCCAGTTGATAGCATATAAAGCAAATGAATTATTCAAAGTCTGTCATCCTGGCCATTTTGTCCTTCCATAAAAAGTTAAAGACATTTGATACCATAACTCTTTGTGATCTTAATAAATTATTTGTGCTCTTTTAATGTCTGCATTTATAAAATAAAATGATTAAACTAATAGCTAGATGATGATATCTAAATTACTTTTGATTAAAATATATTATGAATTTGTAATCTATAAATGAAACAGTACAAAACAATGCAAAAGAGCACTTAAAAGTGCTACAACAGTACTAAGGGACAGTGACCAAGGTGGGGACAAGTCACTGTCAGTGGGTTGTCACCCATGTGCACAATTGCAAGACCACTCATGCTCAGCTTCCAACAACAGGGCTTATTTAAGAACAGGGGATTGGGGAAAAAGAAAGAGTTGCTAAGGCCACAGGTTGTTGGCTATTGCACACCAGATACTGTCTGTAGTGTACAGAAGTCCCAAACAAAGGCCATTTATGGAAGATGAGGTGAAACAGCAGCAGCCCAAGCCCACAGCAGCAGTCTGGAGGCTGTGCCAGATGCTGGACCAGTCAGCAACAGACTCAAGAAAACCAGAGGGTGGTGCCTGAGAACCAGAGACTGGACCAAGTCTGATAGTGGTCCTTTCTGTTGATGTCAAGGGTAGGGCCAGAGGTAGGTGCAGTCACCAAGTCTCTGCAAAGGTCTGTGGAAGTCTGGAGATTTGGAAGTCTGGAAGTCCATGGAGGGCTGCTGAATCACAGAGAGGTGCTTGAAGCTCTTCTCTCTTCAGAGGCCATCTGCCAAATCCTTTTTCTCTAAAAGTGGTCCAATGAATGTATCCTCTTCAAAGGCAAGGAGCAGAATTCTTCCTCAAAGTGGTCTGATTTATGATTCCACTTTGAAGATTGACTACTGACTCACTGCTTCCTCTCTTTGGTGCCTGGGAGCAGAATGAATTTCTTCTCCTTTGGAAGCTGGGAGCAGAACAAATGACTCAAGCTGGCTCTTGATTCCCACACCCTACTAGGCTGATTAGAACATTGAAATCCTCCATGTCTGATTTAGCACCAGCTTGTTTTCTTTCCATTTTTAATCTGAATAATTAACTAATGAAGTGAAGTGAGCTTGCACCTGATTTGTCCATTTAGGATCCTAGAGCCAGAAATAAAAGGGGAAAAGCCCACTGTGACCTATGCTCACGTCAGCACAGGCTTGTGGGCCTGTTGGCTCCAGGGGATCATATAGTCAGGCCAGCCTTGCTGGGGTAGGGGAAGAGGGAACATCCGCAAGTGTTGGGATAAAGCTGGTGCACCTCCGCCCCAACAAGGCCAACTTGCTCCATAGCCTCTGTGTGGCATGGAGGTCCAATTATATAAATACTCAGTTTTCTGTAATGCTTGGTTTTCTCATGTTGCTCTGTCGTATATTTATCTCTTTCTATCTTTCTCTCTAAATTGTGAGCTAGTGCATTGTATAGAATTTTAAAGTTTAAAATGACTTTGAAAATTAGGGCCATTTCCTAGAGAAAGTGATTATAGGGAGATGATGGTATCAATTGTTACATGTCCTCTCAATACTTAGGGAATATTTCTTAATTTTTACAAAAATTTTATATTTAGACAATTTTAAATTGAATCTTCCTAATTTCTTCCATTGTAGAAAAAATTAGAAGTAGTAGTGATGTGTATTACCACTCATATTAAGAAACAAAATTACCAGTAACTTTGAAATTCTCTTGGCCTTCCCATATCCTTCATCCAGCTGTTCCCAAATAAATACTGTTTTGAATATTATGTTTTTCATTGTATTGTTTCTTTAAAGTCCCTTTCCCTACGCACAGAAATTACTTGGATTTGCATGGTTTTGAATTTTATAACAAATCATTTTGTTTCTGGATTTGTTTTGCTCTTTCAATTTTATGTTCTCAAGATTCATTGATGTGATGTCTGCACGTCATTCACTTTCATTACTCTATTTATTTATGACTATAAAAAATTGACATTCATCCCACTGTAAATTAATTACACATTTAGACTTACACTTATTTTCAAATATTGAGATTGAAGTATAACTACAATTGACATAACTCTTTACCACTTACATCCACAATATTTCTGCATATTAATTGAAAACTCTTTGTGAAAATAATTTTAATCATTATATGACTTTTACTTATATCATAATTACCTTAAGCCATTCTGTAATGATAGTTTGACTTTTCCTCTAATTTTCCCTAATAAGAGTAACATCATAAATATCTTCAGAGTATAATTTTTCTTTAATGGTTTAGTTTTTATTATTTCCTAAGGAAAGAGTACTAGAAACAGAATTAATGATTCAAAGGGAATGCATATTTTTATGACATTTTAATACCCACAGCAAATTGCTTTTATGAAATTGAGCTAAATTTTACTTCTACAAATTCTGTGTGAAGCTATGCTTTGACTGCATCCTCTCATCTTTGGGTATTTTCAAAAACAAACAAAAGATAAACAAAAATTTTGCCAACTTGTTGGGCAAAAATTTGCATTATATTGCTATTTTCATTTACAGTAGAAAAGTGAATGAAATTCATTGTTTTCTTCTCTTTTGCAAAATGCATCTATATAATTTGTCTGTTTAACTGCATTATACACTTTTAAAAAAACTATTTTAACATGAGTAGAGGACTACTATTCTTCAGTGATTCATATGATCATGTACATGGTGCCAACTATAAAAGGTTTGTGTTCTTGAACTGAATTGATTACTTTCTTGTGGAAGAACCCCGAGAAAAGAATTTAAGTGATGGGAGTTTTCCAATTCCCAGAAGCATAATGATTTCAGTAGGAAGAGCTATTTTTGGTGATGGAGCTTTCAGAAGAAAATATTTATACATCTCTGAAAAGTCAGTTTTCACATGCAAATTCACTTGTCTACATTATATAGAGTCCAGTTGTGGAATTGCTTCATATTTTTTCATCACTGACATTTCAATATCTTTTTATTTCTTTCTAATCTCTTTTTCTGCTCTACTCAGCTCATGCAAACCAACAAACATTGGACTTAGACCAAATTTCTAGCAATATTTACTTACCATTTTTCTCTTTAAAAAATAAGAATTGCTTTCAAAAGCACAAGTGTACGAGTTAGACCTTTACATTATATGTGTAACACTCCCCTTTTCTAATGACTTTGTTCATATTCCTACACATTTTAAACCACTATCATTTCTATTCACTTACTGCTATGACCTCTTTTTAATCATACTAAGTTTTTACTATGAATACTCACTAATAAATAGTTTTTAAGGATGCTTAAACAGATAATTTCAGAATTTTATTGATGTATAGTTCAAGGATGTTGAAGTCAGATCATCTTGGATTAAGATCTCATCTTTACTACTTTTAAGCCATGAAATCTATTAATGGTACACCAAACACCTCTCTGAGCTTCAGCATTATGAGGATTTAATGATATAATTGGAAAAAGAATTTAGCACAATGGATGGCAGAAAATCAGCACTCAGTAACTGGGTCTATCATAAGTCTTATAAACATATTTAGTATATTTTGTTCACCATATTTTGTGTGTGTGTGCGTGTGTGGGGGTAAACCAAAATTTCTCATATTGTAGGGAAAAGAAATCTCTAAACAAAAAATGGTTTCTTTCTTTCTTTTTTTTTTTAAGATTTATTTTATTTATGCAAGAGCTGGAGTATAGGCCAGAGGTGCGGGAGGGTGAGAGAACTCACCAGAGACAGAGTGGGGAGCAGAACAGGCAGACTGACCAAAGATACTACTGAGGGGAGCAGCGGGCATGACAGGAGAGGTCTGCCACGCCATGTGGGAATCTCCCTGGCCAGCGGGGAATAGAAACCATGCTGCAGAGCCTGCGGACAGCTTCACAGTGCTGCACTCAGCCAGCTGCGCCACCAGGGAGGCCCCCAAAAATGATTTCTTTAATACAACATGTGCAAAGTTTGTTTGATAGCTTAGTGGAGTGACTGTTTTCTGGATAATTATTTTTCTGTTGTCTTAAGATTAATCCTAAGGCAATAAGTTCTAATATCTGTCACATAGATTCTGAAGATTCTGTACACTTAACTTAGGGATTCTGTACACTTAACTTAGAGACTCCTTGCAGCAAAGACCAAATGGGTAGCAGTCCAATCCTCCTGTGCCACAGCAGCCCCACTTTTATCTTTTTATGTAGAAAAAGTATTTTATTTTTTATAGGAGGTTACTATCCTGCTTCTAGTTGTCAAAACTTCTGTAAGATTGTTCTCCTAATTCTCTGACCCTATCTGAGATTTTAGAAGATAAGCAGCAAAAGCCATACAATTTGTGGACTTCATGAAAAGTAAAAATACAGGACCTCTTTTTTGTGTGTGGGGGAAAAGTATTAGGATATCATGAAAATGATATCAGAACATTAAACATAGTCTGGGGTTGCTCAACACATATTTTTATGCATTTTAATTGGGTCATTTAAAAGGCAGGACCTCAGCAACAGCACAGGATTCACAACCAGAAGCCAGTCCCATGATGGAACAGGACAAGATGCAAACAGACACAGTTATGTGTAGGATTCTACTGCTGGGCATGATTAGGCTGTAGTAGGGAGGTTACATGCTCTCATGCTCATAGAGTCAACAGGTTCCTCCTCCCACTTTTGTCACCCATTTGGTTGACATTCTCCGCTATTCACTAGCATGCTGATTGTGTTTGCAGGAAATATACTGCAACAGTGTGATTTTCATAGAAAGGCAAGTTTCCAGGTTCCCAGCCCCACCCAAGGAAGGGTGAAGCGGAGCAGGGGGAAAAGCTAAAAAAAGACTAGGAGGAGACTGAAGGAGGCATGTGGAACAGACAGACAAGTGAAGAAGTTGTGCTTGCTTCTTGGCCTTGGACCTGTACCACAGACTTGGGGGACATGGGAGGAGACACTTGGAAGAGACATGGGTGAGAGATCCATGGGGAGGTTCACAATGGCAGCCTTTATCTTAACTTGTATTTTGATTTTACTTTTTTCTTTCCAGACTTGCCTTGCCACTGCTGTCCCTTTTCTATGATTTCCCACCAGAAGGTGCCTTAGACTGTGGCAAACTTTTGGGCCTCAGTGACCCAGCTTTGGGCTATGTTTGTTTGGCTGGGCATTTACCTATGAGTGGGTAACTTTGGATGTTTCATGGGAAAACTATTTTAACTATATTCTTTCTCTTCTCTCTATTGCACACTAATTGTATTCAAGGTCTCATGCATTACGTGTAAGCTTTGTCTTTATGCAGTGGATGGCAAACCCCAGTGTAGGATGAGTAAAGTATCAGGCTTTTCTGTCCTCCCACCATTAGGGCTAATGATAGATCCTTGCGGCCCTGAATGCATGCCTGATGGTGGACACCTGGAGTGGGGTGTGGGCATGCGTAGGTGGGTACACCTGGGCTGAGAGACTGGGCTTATAAGGGTGGCACAGCAGAGGGAAGTCTGGTGGTGTGGTGTTGAGGATGGAGGAGTGCAGCAGAGAGTGACAGCGTGATGGAGCAGGGCAACTACGGACAGCGGAGAGCATGAAGACAACATGGCTGCTCCTGGGGACCACCCTGTTACACCAGAACCGTTAATGAACCTACCCGGTATAGGTTGGTTGCATTACACCAGTAAGAACAGACAGGTTTGGGAGTCTCAGAATGTCCCTCATCCTACCCAGTAACAATACCACCATACTTCTGATGGAAGCCATGAAAAAGTAAACCAAATTTAACATGTAAAGCTAGGAGAAATGGAAAGCACTTGAATATGTTTGTAGATAGCCTATATTCTTAAAGTGTTCTCCTCATTAAAAAATTAACAAAATATTTTAAAACATTCTTTGAAAACTGGGCAAATTGGTCTTGGGAGGCAACCATTCCCATGAAGAAAGTCACTCTAGGCATGTGTGCCCAGTAGGCTGCTGCTTCATGGTTTCTTTTTTGAACATAGTCACATCTACAAGTCTTTTGTAGAGTATTGAACTGATCGCCCAGCAATGTTAAAGCACTAGCCCTCATGAAGCAGAGCCCACGTGATGTGGAAGTTTTGATTATGTGTCTTCACCATAAGTTATGACAAAAGCGCAAAATAAAACAGACCAACACAAAACAGTTCCTCTCTTAGCCAAGGGTGCATTTTTCAGCCTCTTACACCTGAGTCCACTTCAAGGATGCCATATATGAATACCTTCGGATTCTGTTATGCTCAATAAACTTTGAATTAGGAGACTTACTCTTTGGGATATCAAGCTGCCTGGTGTCAGGTACTTCCCCCTTTCTCTTCGATGGATCTGCTCCTTTGCAATGTGGAAACTGTACTGCAATCGATCTTCTTTGTCAGGGGTTCTCATAAAAATAACACAGAATTGAAACAATAGCCACTTGAAACTAGGAAGGTACTGTATTACTAATTCTGACATCAGGTACCCACTCCCTTATTTATTGATCTCAATGCTGTGCTGCTCTTCCCAGATCTTCCTTCAAGACTGAGGCAAGGTTTCTCCAGCTGCAGGAAGGTTGTCAGCTTAGGGCTTGCAGCTAAATTCCTCCCTAGGAATTTCCAGGTCTAGGGAGCCCCATCTTCCCCCAGGGCAGCCTTCTTTGATTACTGGCTGATTGAGGGTATAAAGAACAATCTTTCACCCCAGCTGGGATACCACAGGGGACTACACCAGCCTGAGGGCTTCCTGCTGAGTTGATTGTGGCTTTTGTTGCAGCTCTATCACAGATTTCTTCCTGAGCTCAACCCTGCTTTCTTCTTCTTCTCCTATAAATGTTAATTCTAACAGCAAGAGTGAGTCATTTGTGACACCCAGTGCAAATTAAAATACAGGCCTTTATTCAAAAATTAGGAAAAAGTTTCATTAAAGGTGCTAAAATGTAAAGTTCTCATATTTCTTCCCTGATATTTCCTCCTTTGTCTGGGTTTAACAGTTTTAGCAAACATAAGCAAATTTTATTCATATGTGGAATTGTTATAAATCACGTTGGGCACCAAATCTGTTATAGAGCAGGGAGAGGGGCAGCCCAAACCCCGCAAACCTGCCTATTCTAAATGGGTTCTGCCATCCGTTGTATCAACACAAAACATAGGAGACTTTAATGGGAAGGGACTTTAATACAATTGGAAACAATACAGGAAAGGCAAAGAATCTAGTTTCTAAATCAAGCACCCAAAGTTACCCATCCCCTCATGGGTAAAAGTCCATCCATATGGGATTGGCCCAGAGCAAGGCCCCAAAGCCTGCCACAAGTCTAAAGTATCTTCCAGTGGGGACCCATAGAAAAGGATCAGAAACTACCAGACAAGCCCGGAAGGAAAGGAGCAAAATCAACATCAAGATAAAAGCTGCCACTGTCACCTCCCCATGGGTCTCACCCACATCTGTGTCACCCAGTCCATGACCAAAAGACAAGCACAGTTTCTTCACGTGTCTCTAGGCTCCATGCACCTCCTCCAGGTCTCCTGGCTCCATCCTGCTTCCTTCCTCAGTCTTCTCCTCTCCCTGCTCAGCTTCTCCTCTCCCTGCTCAGCTTCACCCTCCCTTGGGTGGGGCAGGGAACCTCCCCCTTTCCTGGGGACCACCCTGTTACAGAATCACCAACATGATGAGATTTTTTTTTTCATATCGCATATATGCATGGATATCTAGTCATTTCTTCCTTGTGCTCCCTTTATGTATTTATATACCTCTCTGTGAGGAATTTGGGTTGGGATTTTCTAATTCTACAAGTGAAGGCATACATTTTATAGTTGTGATTTGGGATGTATGGAAAGTTTATTAATATTGTTCTGGAAAATCCTTACTAGTAGGGATTCCATTTTAAGAGTAGCTTCCCCAGGGAAAAGAAATATTGATTTCCTTATAAAAATTCCATGCCAGCACATAGTATTGTTTACAAAAACCATTTAAGGCATCTAACACATTTTGATTGAGTGTAATATTTAGGTAATGTGAGCAGTAATGGAAACAGTAGGCATTTGAATCAAAGTAATCCAATTCGGAGTATAGGAATTTTAATTATTTATGGGCGAGATAAATGAGATTGGTACCTATTTTTTAGGAAGTAATATACACCTTTGTGAAGTCCTTTTGTTATAGGACAGGGAGAGGGTCAGCCCAAACCCTGCAAACCTGCCTATTCTACATGGGTTCTGCCATCCGCCGCATCAACACAAAACATAGGAGACTTTAATGGGAAGGAACTTTAATAAAACTAGGAAACAATACAGGTAAGGCAAAGAGTCTAGTTTCTAAATGAAGCACCCAAAGTTACCCGTCCCCTCGTGGGTAAAAGTCCATCCGTATGGGATTGGCCCAGAACAAGGCCCCAAAGCCTGCTACAAGTCTAAAGCATCTTCCAGTGGGGACCCACAGAAAAGGGTCACAAACAACTGGACAAGCCCGGAAGGAAAAGAGCAAAATCAACATCAAGATAAAAGCTGCCACCTCCCCACAGGTCTCACCCACATTTGTGTCACCTAGTCCACGACCAAAAGACAAGCACAGTTTCTTCACGTGTCTCTAGGCTCCACGGGCCTCTTCCAGGTCTCCTGGCTCCATCCTGCTTCCTTCCTCAGTCTCTTCCTGCAGCTTCTTCTCTTCCTGCTCAGCTCCACCCTTCCTTGGGTGGGGCAGGGAACCTGGAACCTCCCCCTTTCCTGGGGACCACCCTGTTACACTTTTACAAGTCTCAAAAATAATGAGCAACATATAGTATCATTTGTCACCAATTATCTGAATCAGAATGTTATGAGACGTTTCAGTTTCAATGTTGCATGGTTTATTTCCAAGGCATATTCTTAGTGTATATATCACTTCTATTATACTTCATTACCAGAAAATAGAAACATTTATCAAAAGTACTACCATAATAACTTTAGCAGAAATAAAATATATGACTATAATCTTCAGAGAAATTTTTATTATATTATTTGGGGGAAAGTATGTCCCACTATTTAATTATCATTTTTAATTGTATCGTTTTTAATTGTATTTTAATTAATAAATTAATTCATTTATTATTTCTAATACCTTTATACTAATGTCTTTGGGATATATATATTCTAATTGTTCTTGCTAGGACTTCCCAAACTATATTAAATTTTAGAGGTGAGAGTAGATATTTTTGTCTTGATCCTAATGTTAGAGGAAAAGCTTTCAGCTCTTCTCCATTGAGTGCAAATTGAGAGAACAGTATGCCCTAATCAAACTCCATCCATGAATGTTTTATAGACTCCACCCTCACCTCCAGGCTTAAGAGATACCAGGTGCCTAGAACTACAACTCCCTTCAGGCTATAACCCTTGACTTCTATTGTAAAAGGGGATTGCTGGGAGGAAGGGTGGAGTTAGCAGCCACTCTTGATCAAAGGGAGGATTGTTGGGCTGCAGAGCACTCGGCTTTGCCTACATTCAGCATGCTCCTGGGTCGGGTTCATGCAGTGTTACTGGTAGGAAGCCTTGACCTATTAATCTCTCTCTTTCTCAGTGCTCTCCCTCTTTTCACTTCCTTTGTAAATAAACCTGTCATTAACCTTTTATATGTGCCTGCCCTTGGGTTTTATCCCAAGTTGTTTTAAGCATGAGGGTGAGAACTCCCAGGCAGGCCATCCATTCCCCTTGGGAGTTGCTCTGTAACATGATGATTATTGTGGGCATGTCGTGTATGTTATATTGAGATATGATACTTCTACACATTTTCCTTTTTTTAAAAAACTAAACTCAGCAGAAACTTATGCTAAAACAAAAATATTGTCTATTTTATTGTAAAGAAAAGGGAATCCTTTTAAAGAGGTGTTTCAACACGAATGAACAATTGTGGAAGGAGGTTAAGCTTGAATACAACTAAACCTGTACGACTTTTAAACTTTTCCATTGCACTTGAATATTTTTTTTAAATTGATGTTGATTTAAAACACTATATCAATTTTTAGAGTACAAATTCACACCTCTTCAAATGTTTGCTATACTGTGCCCACCACCAAACTTCTGAAAATCTCCACCAACATCCAATTGGTTCCCTCTACTTGTTCTTCCCATCCCACAACACTGTCTGCTCTGATTACTACCATTTTTATCTTCAGTCTAAGGGTTGTGTTTGCTTTGTGTGATTGTTTCTTTATATTCCACATAGGAGTGAAATTGTCAAGTATTTGTCAAGTATCTTCTGTTTCTGACTTATAGAATTGATTGTGCTTGAATTTTAATGATGATTTTCACCACCTAAATAGGGTTTTACTTTATTTGGTCTATACACAGTTATTTTTCACACTAGACTCAAAATGAGGATACTAATTTCTATATTAGAAGATGTTTTGCTTCCTATTTAGAAGAGTCAACATTTTTTTTTTAGCTATAACATATATAAAGAAAAAATGTCAAAACATGGTTATTCAGTTTTAATATAATGCTTTCTTTAGCAGGCAGCTTATTTAGAGTTTCCGGGCATGGTATCATTGTTCTTTCCAGATCATTAAATGCACTTATTCTTACTTTTTGATTTGTAATGTTACTTAAAGCATACCACCCTAATATACTAGTCAGCTCTATGAACAAGTTTTATAGCAGAATAGGAATATGAAATCACCAAAAATCTATTTACTTTCATATCTTTAATGTATCTTATATCTTAGTTTACCCATTGCTACCCAAATAAACCTATGTATAGATGGGGAAATGAGACTAAATTTAAACCTTTAAAAATTGACTTACAGAAAAATATAGTTCTCATCTTAGGGTAGGTCAAACTTGAATCAATTAACTTATTTTAAGGTACATTGAAGTCATCAGATCTTAAACATTTGACTCATTGTCACGTAGATTATGATTCATACTAGAAGTGATAAATGAAAGTAGACCAAGATGTGCCAGAACCCAAAGCTGGCACCAGCTGATGAAATAGAACATAATCTATATCTACTTCTATGTCCACCGATTTATCAATGTCTATATCTAAATTCATTACCATGGATAACAATAAGTATAGGATACATTACTGCATATTATCTATATAGAGAGTCAATCCCAGATAGGAAATATCTAATTAGGTATGAAGATAGAGGACAAGAAGTTGAAGTCAGCAAGCCAGCTTTACTTCCCTCAGTCGTAAGAGGACAGAAAGAGTTCTGGCATGAACAAAGCTTTCATACTGAGCATGAGATAATAGTGGATGGCAAAGCCAAGATTAATAATAAAATCTTACATTTCTAT
>NW_023603184.1:117556221-117574576 GCF_014898055.3 Talpa occidentalis
TAGGGCAGTATAAGGTATGCAAGCTATGGAGATAAACATACTCATCCTTCTCACCACCCCCTTCTTCAACTTTAGTTCCTCCGCTAGCAACTTTGCTTTTTGGTCCTTCATGCTAAGATGAATTCAATCCACTTATTGCAATTTACAGAAAATTATCAGTCTTGAGTAAACATCCATTTTGGACAAGTAGTGGATGTAGGAATCTGACCATGAATATGTATCTGTTAGTCCCAAGTTGATGGTACCATGGTAACATGTGGAGAAAAATGTATAATGAGCACAGTTTCATCCTGTAGGAAGTGTCCTAACACAATCCCAGGCAATAAGTTAAAAATACTTCCCAACAATGGCTCTGAGACCAGGAAAACCAAAATATAAGATAGGTAGGTAAGTGTCTGAAACATTATTTCACCTAAGGAAAGATCTTAAAGAGTTCTGTATGTGCTCTACTCTGGGAAAGTATTAAGATAATTTGGTTCCATAAATCCTGGCATTAGCAACTACATATTTTTTCCCTTCCATATACTCTTAAAAAATGGGAAGCTGTTATCTGTATTTGTAAGCTTCGGATGCTTATTTTCTACTGAGCTCTGTTCAATGTGATAATTATTTGCATATAATCTGACATGACACAATGGCAGTATTCCACTCCCTTTACCTGACAGAATCCCTATCAGTTTAGAACATTTAAAAAAAAAAAAAAGATTCGCAATTGGGCAGAAACATTTTTATCATAATGTTTCTCAAAAACACATTAAATATCAGTTCCTGTGACAGCACTCACAGATGTTCATGTTTGAATATTTGAGATCCAATAGAGAAAAGACTTTCCAAACACATTGGGGGCCAGTGTGTTTTCCTAGGAAAATAATACTATTCTGCACTTCTAAATGATTAATACTTTTCCCACAAGACAGTGCATGCTTCTCTTTTAAATGATACTCTCTTTTTTTTTTTGTTATATGGTTATTCATTACAACAGCTCAGAACTATAGTTATTTTTGAGACCTATAGGAATAAGTGTATCTTGATATTGAATTCAACTTCTAATTTTCAGACTTATAGTCCTCAATTTTTAGAGAATATACCATAAAAAAAGTGTAATAGAATGACTTCCACTGTCATCTCTACATAGAGTTGCATAAGCAGCTATACATGCCTGTATGTCCAGTTCTGTTTTCTACAGCTTCAGTTCTGCTCCAGTCCACAACTTCTTGACCAAAAGAGTTCTACTTTGGGGTTAACCTCAAAGATAGGTTCCCAAAGTAACATTATCTCCTCTACAAAATTGGTTTCTTCTCCATTCTCTATTTTTGCTGATTTGTATAATTATCAACTTATTCTCCTGGTTAAAACTATAATTCATTATTTTGTAAATATTTCATCCTATTGAATGGATGGTCAAGTTCTACAGATTTGTCTTCAATATATTATATTTTTCCCCTTTGTTTATTCTTAACATTATCTTTTGGACATTTATTATTTGATATCTAGGTTTTAACCTAGATAGTCCTTAAGAAAGTTCTTTCCATTCCCTCCTCTTTCTAATCTATCTTGAACAAAATTGCTTCATCTGTCTTCCTGCTGATGACATCCTATAATTCACTCTACTCAGACTTTCAGAGCTTCTTAATGTCAATTAATCAATGTTTAAACACCTTGCTTGACCTTTTATGATAGCCGCCTATGATCAAACCATAATATATATTTCCCAATTTTTTGAGTTATTCACACTTCATGTCAATCTATCAAGTTTATTTACTGGATTGATTTTCACTGCTTTAATTCTCTAAATGTTATTGGAGACATATAAGACCTTTTCTATAAAGCTGCATGTAAATTCTTTTAATAGTATATGTTAAAATATTGTTTACTCTGATAAGTTTCTTTTGCTTTGAATGGAAGAATTATACAAATGACTACATCCATTTTCATTATTATCGTGACTGTTGCATTGCTCAAACGAACCATTAGCTAAACAGTACTATAACAGCCTTTCTTGAGCTCTAAATATTATTTTCCTGCCATTTTTAAATTTCTATTTACACTCTTTATTGTCTAACACACACACTTACCCTTGCTACTACAAGGTCATATTAAAAGTCAATATCTGACTAACATCAGTATCTAGTATATTCTCCGTCTTACACAAATATGTCTTGTCAGGTGCTCTATTCAGCAGCACACACATTAAAACTGAAATGATACAGAGATGATTAGCATGGATCCTGATCAAGGATGACAAATATTTCTTATCAAACAAAAGTTATACCTTATATTTAATAATTTGGTAAAATCTCAGCTCTGTGTCCCTGTAAAGTACTCTGAAAAGAATCTACATGAAAATTCAAGCAAAGCAGTTGCAAAGGTAACTATCAATAGCAACAAGAGTCAGCTAAACTGCTAGTGAAGTGTTACATAATAGAATTCATCACAAGTATTAAGACGGAAGTTTTAAGTCTAGGGTATATTTGTGAAGGGCATAGGTTTTTAGTCTCATGTATTTATTTCTGATTCATAAAGAGAAGGGTTGTTTATATCTAATGAATTCACATTCCTTGAGCAGCACTCATTTCACTAAAATACTTCAGTTACGGCATTCTTCAGTTCTTCCTTAGCTATGTGACACGCCCTCTGAGGTTAATAGAAAATTCAGGTAACTGAGCCACTTCTATAATGTAAGCTTTTCAAATGCTGTTTGCCACTAAAATATATATTCCTGATCACTGCAGTTCAAAAAATCACTAACCACCCTTGGATGTGGACCAAAATGAAACAACAGACATGTCTTATACCATGTTTTTGCTATGCATTTTAAAGTGTAAACAAAATACGAACTTTCCAAATTTAATTTGATCTGCCTTGAGATTTCACATGGACATTGACAGGACTTCTCCCTTGGACCATAAAATAATTTTTTTAAGTTCATTGTCTTTTTTCCATTGCAGCACTGTTTGTTTCAGAGGCATAGGATGGACTAATCTATCAGTGCAACACTTCAGCATTCAGGCATAAATGCTGTTACTTTGTGATCTAGACTCTGCCTTAGTGAGCTCATCAGGTCTCAAGGCTTTAAATGTCATCTGTAAACCAACACTTCCAAATTTATGTCTCCACGCTGGACCTCTCACATAACCTGTGGGCTTGCTCATCTAACTGCCTCCTTGACATCGTCCATCTCCACTCGGGTGTTTAATGGAAATCATAAAATTTATTATGCCAATAATTGGGCCCATGTGTTATTCATCTTTTTTATTCCAGCAGTATCTAGCTTAGTGTCCAACATTTAGTAAATGGTCATTTAGCTATCTTTCTGATTGAATGTGTTAACTTCTCACTTCAAATAAAACCAAACATTCCATAAAAATAAAGCCCTCTTGGGCCTCCCTGGTGGTGCAGGTGGTTGAGCGCAGCACTGGGAAGCTGTCCACAGCCTCTGCAGTGCAGGTTCGACTGGCCGGCCAGGGAGATATCCACATGGTGCAGCAGACCTCTCCTATCTCACCTGCTGCTCCCCTCAGCAGTGTATTTCAGTCAGTCTGCCTGTTCTGTTCCCTGATCTGTCTCTGGTGAATCTTCTCACCCTGCCACACCTCTGGCCTGTACCCTGGTTCTTGTATGCATGAATAAACAAATCTTTAAAAAAAATAAATAAAGCACTATTAACCCAACTGTGTTTAGTGTTGAATATTATTGTGTACCTATTCCAGGGATTATAAATATTAGAGTTAATACTTCCACTAAAACTTTGGGTGTATGCTCATTTTATCTCTTACAAAAAAAGTGTCACCAGTATAGAAAGGTATCTATCGTTAATTTCATTAATGATACATCACAATAGGTCATAGGAAACTATATGTGAATAACATCAAAATCATCAATAGGCCATCACAAACCAGGTAAGGAAAATACTGCTCAACTTATTAGGTCTATTTCTGAGATCAATTTAGCAAGTTTAGAAATACAATTTAATTCAACAAACATATGTCCTAGAGTATACCAGGTATTGCTGTTGGCATGGTGATGCTGATTTCTTTCTCTTTTACATTCCTACGTAAGAGATGAAAGGAGGTATGACCATCAGCTGCAGAAACAGACAGCAGGTCCCTCTAATGAAGCTGGGTGTTTTCTTGCGGCTTCTCTAGGGCTGTGCTGTTTGCGAAGCTGAGTCACAAGGAAGTAAATAAGCAACTTCACAATGATAGCTAATCTCATGTGGGAGACAATGACATATTTGGTGGCATGTTATCATAACTGAGAAGATCTAAGGATCTGAAGAAATAAGCATCATTTACTGACAAAGCCTCCTAAGTAGATCCAGGAAAGAACAGTTTAGTGTGCCAGGTAAACTAATGAGAAATTGGATAAGAATAATTGTTCCAGTTATCCTTCCAAGAAATGTGTATGACAGAAGTTTAAAGTCCTTCAAATACGTTAACTCTATTAATTATCAAAAGAACTCTTAATGAATATACTTAGATAGTGAGTGAATATAAAAGATCTCAAGTGGAAACTATTAACCAATTTTACAAACAAAACAACTAAGTCAGAGAGACATTAAGAAAATTGGCCATAGTCAGAAATTTTTGTATTCACATGGTATAGGTATAACTCCTTTCTCAGAAATATCAACAGAAGATTTATAATGATAGTGGAAATAAGCAGATCAAAGTTTACTTATCTAATGGACACAGAAACAAATCACCACATTAAGGATACTAAAATGAGAAATCTGCAACTTTTTTCAGAAAAGCCAGAGATGTGAATATTTATGCCCCAAAATGCTTACTAACATAGTCACAGCTGAAAATGATACATATGAGTGAGTTAATGAGGGTTGTATCAGAGTCTAGAATAATTGGATATTATAGTTAATAAAGGATAGTCAGGATTTACACTGGTTATCACTGCATAATTGTCACTAGTGCCCTCCTTGTCTCTCAAAAGTGTCCTCCTTGGAAAATATATAATATGATCACTCCAAAAGCCAGTCTTCAGAAAACTTACCTGTTTTCTGAGATGTATGTATGTATAATGACACCCAATGCAAGTGTGTTACCCTAACATGGATATGTGTTGAGCGGGCTACTTCATGTGGACTCCTGACCCTCAGGAATCTTGAGGTTGTCAATACACAGCTTGATGCCCAAAAACAGTATGTACAACACTCAGAAATGAGCACATTTCTCCACCAGACTTTCTTTTCTTAGTGCAAAGCTCTTTCTGTATTCAGTGAGGAGACAGGAAGATAAAGGTGAGTTACCAATGTTAGCATGTGATCGAGGGGTATCCCAGGACCCCCAAATTGCACATTCTTAAGGGTCTGCCCATCCATGCACAGAAATATAAAGCACACTCTTAGTGAGAAAATATTTAATAGGATTAGTGTGTGCAGAGAGAAAAGAAAAGAAAGTATATAGTTTCTCAATGAGACACCCAGTCACCCATCCCATCATGGGTAAATATCAAGTTAAAGAGGGTTGGCCTGAAGCAGGGTCACTGTGTTCTAAAAGCTTGCCACAATTCTAACACACCTACTGTCAGGAAATCTAGGAAAGGGGTGAAAGGGCCAGGCAAGGTTGGAAGAAAAGGAGTAAATTCAAAGTAGAAATCAAGATAACAGCTGCCATTTTCAGTTTCCCCATGTCTCTCACCCACGTGTTTCTGTCAAGTGTCTCTACATGTCTCTCTTTCCTGTGTTTCCTTCCATGTCCCTAAAGTCCTTGGTGCAAGTCCAAACCTAAGAAGCTAGCAAGGCCTTCTTCCCCACGTGTCTCTCCTCTCCATGTGTCTCATGTCTCTCTAAGCCCACCTGCCATCCATGTTACATAGCTTCACCTGGGCACTCAGCTCTGCTCTTCATTGGGTGGGGCAAGGAACATGGTAACCCCCTCTTTTATAAAGATGTCTCTGTTTCACTAAGACATTTCAGGCTGAGAGTCACTAGTCTATTATAAGGAATCTCCTGCAATATCAGTTGCATAATATTTTGTTAATTACCCTTCTAATATAGTTTTCTGCCAGACCTCTTTTTAAAAATGGTCCTTGCAATTTGCAGCAACATGGATGGCACTGGAAGGGATCATGCTCAGCGAAATAAGCCAAAAAGAAAAAGAAAAATACCGGATGGTCTCACTCATAGCAGGAATCTAGAAAACTTAAATAAGGGACCAGGAAAATGAATATAAGAAAGTGAAAATCAAAATCAACAAAAATCTATGAACCAGAGACACTTTTTGGGGGGCGGGGGGGAAAGGATTGGGGTCAGAATTGGGCGTTTGCAATTGTATGGGGGAATATAAAAATAAAATTAAAAAAAAAAAAAAAAAAATGGTCCTTGGAGGAAAAGTGAAAGGCAAAAGCAAAATAAACATGTGTGCACACACACAAGCATGCAGACACACCAGCACAGCATAAAAATATTGCTCAGAGAGACATGAATCAAAGGAAGAGTCCTTAAAATTTACAACAAAGCAATTATGGCCCATATGTAACAAAGAAGTTGCCTGCTAAAAGCTCAAAAGTTACGACAAAAAACACACAGGTTTACAAAGTTCTTATTAAAATGAAACAGTATGAAAATGTGTTACAAATGCAAATAAAAGATTATATTTAAATAAACAGATGCATGCATGCGTCCTCAGGTGAGTAATGGATGTATGGTAGCTGTTACATGTTTTGATAAAGCATGGTTCAACTATGTCTCTCTCTTAAATTTATAGATTTCAAGGCAAATTCATTTCACTGAACCAATAATTGAAATGTGGACAATGCTCAGACACCAAAAGAAATAGCCAATTTAAAATGCTTTCCTGAAGCCTATGTACTTAATATATTCCTTTGATGGTGTCAGACTCAATTGTAAACATCTTAATTGGAATTTTTCATATTTCAGCTTTCGTTTGTAAAATGCCATATGGTTTACATTATAAGTAAATGTATTGCTTTGAAAGAGGCAAAAACAACAAAGTTTTGAAAAGGGAGAAAGAAATGAATCCTTACTTTTGACTTACAAAGATCTTACCATGTGGGCAAGATGATTCCATGTTCTGCCTCTGCTTGCCTTTCTGACCCTACCTTGCCTTTTAGTCACCACCAGCCATTTTCTGCCCTTTGACTCTGATGCCCAAAGTATCTTGCCAAGATCTCTAAACAGTTTTACAAAACAAAATTTGCAAGCAATTTAAAAACAAAGACTTTGCTTCCTCATCTCTATCCTTAGCACAAGAGCAAGCACACAACAGTTGCTTAATGAATCTCTGCAGCATGAATAAGTGAAAAGTTATGCTCAATGTTGTCATTTAAATTGCAGTATTTGGTCATCCTAACATAGATATATTTGAGGAATTTTTTTTTAATCTTTGGTCTGAATTTATAACATGATGTTTTGAGCATAACTGCAGTTTTGTACTTCTAAAACAAAATAGGGTTTTTAAACTATTAAATAATTTAAAAGGTGCAGAAAAATTCCAGACACAGATAATATCATAATCTCTTACTAAATGAGCTCATTTCTTATTTTCCCAGACTACCCTTTAGCTTTTTTTAACAAGGGTGCTATATATATATATATATATATATATATATATATATATATACACAAGCATGCATACCCACACACAGGCACACTTACATTTTACTTTTTTCTGTATTCTGTCCCCCATAGAGTAAGGTGTGGCTATTAGTCAATCAGTCAACCAGTGAAATGCAAAGATCAATTCACAGTCATTTTTTTATAGGATTTCTAGTTCGGAGCAAAAATAAAATATATTTCTAGGACAAAATCAAATGAACCACGCGTGAATAAACTGTTTTCTTTGCTATTTTCATTAAAAAAAAAAAAAAAAAACAGAAATGCTTCTACCTAGAAAGTGCTTTCTTTGACTAAGTTAGTATCATGCCGACTGACCTTTACTTTATTGTTCCACTAGCTCTCTGGCATTTTAATATTTTGGTCCATAATAATAGTCTTGAGAAATAAAGTGGGCTTTTTGAAGCAATTTTCTCCCTAAGGTCTTAAAAATCAGTCTTTATTTTCACATACTCAAAACAAGCACTTAAAAAAATAAAATGGAAATGCAGTTAGTGCAGAGAAGTGGGCTCACAGATGCTTTAAAATCTTTAAATGTGGGGTGAGAAATATAGTGCATGTGGACTTTTTTTAAATTTTTAAGCTTGAGTGATTTCTGATTCAAAACCAAATGCAGGGTTTCTAGTATAAAGAATCCTGGGACAGTCCAATGAAAGGTCTGAATTTTCCCACTCTGTGTACATACTGCTTTGCTGGAAACATCCTTGCACCTAGTTCCAACCTGGTTATGTATCTAGTCTATTTTAAAAACTTGACTTTCTTTGGTTCCACAATTTCTGCTAGTATAGCCTTTCAGCTGTTTCTCAAATTAAAAAAAAAAAGAATAAAAAGGAAAATCAAAAAAGCTTTTTCAAGTTACAAAACAACCTTCCCTGCTGAGCTAACAGATTTTTCTCCCTTTTGTCTCAGAGAGGAAACAGAATATACTCTTAAGTTCTTCCTCCACCCCTAACATTTGCAGCTGTTTCTTTCTCAAAGATTCATGACTATTATAGCCCAAAAAATCCTATCAAAATTAATAACAATTCAAATAAAACTTCGACTATAAAAGTGTTAATTGTTTTTGTCCATTATAGTAATTCACCAGTCTATTTCAATTAATAGCTTATCTGAGAAATATTTTGATTAATTAGTACCTCTGATGAAAATTTTCAATATGTGAAATAGAGGAGATATCAGTGCTCTTATGTAAATATTTTATCGTAAGTATATTTTCTAAATAATCAAGAAAGTGCTGCTCAAATAAAAAACCATTAGGAAACTAATAAACAAGAATGTTTATCTTTTTCATTATTGAGGCAACATTGGTTTATATCACTATGTATGCTTTAGGGAAATTAAAGCAGCCATACATAGTCCTTTACCTGATTTGCGCCCTCTATCATCCAACCACCCCTCTAGCAGCTTCAATTCTATACTCAAATTTCTAGAGTTTGTTTCAATTTGACTTTCTGTGCCTTTATTTAGTGTCTCTATATTCCACATGAGAAAAATTATCTGGCATTTCTCTCTCTCCTTTTGATTTAGTTAGCATACTCCTCACCAGTTCTGTGTTGTCACAAAAGACAAGAGTTCACCTTTTCTTATCCCTGAGTAGTATTCCATTATATATACACATCTTAATATACTTCTCTGTCATTGGGCACTTAAGATGTTTCCATAAGTTGGTTAATGCAATTAGTGCTACACTGAAAACAGGAGTGCATATATCCCTTCTAGTTGATTTTTTTTATTCTTAGGTTATATACTTATTAGTGGGGTTGCTGGGTCATAAGATAGATCTATGTTTACTATTTCAAGGAACTGCCATACTGTTTTCCAGCGAGATTAGACAAATCTAAGTTCTCATAAACAGTGCACAAGGTTTCCTTTTCTCTACGTTTTCTCTAACATTTATCATTAGTGGTCTTTTTGACATTGCCAGTCTCATGGGTGAGGTAGTATTTCATTGTATATTTTTAAGATTTATTTATTTATGCATACAAGAGCTGGGGTACAGGCCAGAAGTATGGGGGTGAGAGGATTCACCAGAGACAGAGTGGGGAACAGAACAGGCAGACTGACTGAAATACACTGCTGAGGGGAGCAGTGGGCAACTCAGGAGAGGTCTGCTTCGCCATGTGGGTAACTCCCTGGTTGGGGAGCAAACTTGTGCTGCAGTGGCTCAAATAGCTTCATAGGTTGTGTCTTAACCCCTTGTGCCACCAGGGAGGCCCCTCATTGTAGTTCTCATTTGCATTTCCCTGATGAACTTTTTTTTTTTTTTTTTCACATATCTGCTGGCTTCTGTATGTCTTTCTTGAGGAAGTGTTTATTTAGCTCTTTTGCCATTTTTTAAAATCACGCTCTTTGTTTTCTGCTTTTTTAAGTTGTATAAGTTCTTTATAGTTCTTGGATATTAGTCCCTTGTCAGATGTATGATGTGCAAATATTTTCCCCCATTCAGTAGGGTGCTTTCTCATTTTTTTTTAAATAATAAATTTTATTTTTATATTCCCCATACAATTGCAAACGCCCCATTCTGACCCCAATCCTTCCCCTCCCGCCCCCCACCCCCCAAAAAGTGTCTCTGGCTCATAGTTTTTTGTTGATTTTGATTTTCACTTTCTTATATTCATTTTCCTGGTCCCTTATTTAAGTTTTCTAGATTCCTGCTATGAGTGAGACCATCCGGTATTTTTCTTTTTCTTTTTGGCTTATTTTGCTGAGCATGATCCCTTCCAGTGCCATCCATGTTGCTGCAAATTGCATGTGTTTATCTTTTTTGAATGCTGAGTAATATTCCATGGTATATATGTACCACATCTTCTTGATCCAGTCATCTATTTTTGGGCATTTGGGTTGTTTCCAAAGCTTAGCTATTGTAAACAGTGCTGCTATAAACATAGGGTGCAGATGCTCTTTGGAATTGATGTTTCTGTGTCCTTTGGGTAAATACCTAAGAGTGAAATTGCTGGATCATATGGAAGCTCTATGTTTACTAGGTCCAGAAATCTCCACACAGCTCTCCATAGTGGTTGGACCAGTTTACACTCCCACCAACAGTGCACAAGAGTTCCTTTTTCTCCACATCCTCGCCAACATTTGTTGTTGCTAGTTTTTTTAATATGTGCCATTCTCACTGGTGTGAGATGGTATCTCATGGTAGTTTTGATTTGCATTTCCCTGATTACAAGTGATGTTGAACATTTTTTCATATGACCTGAAACCATAAAATACATAGAAGGAAATATAGGCGAAACACTACGGGATTTGCACATCAAAGACATCTTTACAGACACATCACCCAAAGCAGTGATAGTGAAGGCAAAGATAAACAGCTGGGACTACATCAAATTAAAGAGCTTCTGCACAGCAAAAGAGACAATAACAAAAACAAAGAGAAACCCCACCAACTGGGAGAACATTTTTGCACCCAACACTAATGATAAAGGACTGATCACAAAAATCTGCAAAGAGCTGATGAGACTCAGCAACAACAAAGAAAATAATCCAGTCAAAAAATGGGCAGAAGAGCTAAAAAGAAACTTCTCTGAAGAGGAAATGCAAATGGCTTTCTCATTTTTAAGAGTTGGTTTTTGTGCACAAACTTTTTTACCTCAGTAAAATCCGATTTGTTTGTTTTTGCTTTTGATTCCCTGACTATTGGAATTGAGGCCCTAAAGATATCATCAAAGTCAATAGTGTGGAGTGTTTTGCCCGTGTTTTTTCTACATATTTTATTATTTCAAGCCTTACATCCAAGCTTTTCATCCACTTTGAGCTAGTTTTTATATAAGGTGTGAAAGAATAATTCTAGTTTCATCCTTTTTCATGTGGTTGTCCAGTTTTCTCAGCACCATTTGTTATAGAGATTTCCTTTTCTCCATTTAATACTTTTGGCTCTTTTGTCAGAAATTAACTGTCCATACAAATGTCCAAATGAGAAAATATTTCTGGGCCTTCAATTCTATTGCATTGCTCAGTATTTCTGTTTTTATTCCAACATCATACTGTTTTGAGGACTGCAAATTTATAGTAAAATGTGAGGTCTAAGAAAGCGATACTTCTGTTCTTTTTTGTAAGAACTAATTTGACTATTTTGTGGTATCTGTGGTTCCATTTGAATTTCAATAATGTTTACTCTCTGTTTTTGAAGAAAGCTATTGATATTTTGATAGGGATTACAATGAATATGTATATTGCTTTAGGTAAAATGACCATTTTAACAATGCTAATTCTTCCAATGCATGAGCAGAGAATATCTTCCCATTTATTTGTGTCTTCTTCCATTTCTTTTAAAACAATTCATAGTTAAAATTGTATAGGTCCTTCATGTCCTTTGCTAAGTTTATTCCGAGGTATTGAAATAATTTTGATGTGATTGTAAATGGGATTGTTTTCTTGATTTTTTCTCTTTTAGGTCAATGTTTGCATATACGAATGGAACAGACTTTTGCATATTGATTTTGTAACATGCCACTTTGCTGTACTAATTTACTGACTCAGAAGTTTTTTTGGAGTCTTTAGGATTTTCTAAGTATATTATCATTCACCTGCAAATGATGATAGTTTTATGTCTTCTTTCCCAATTTGTATTGATTTTATATATTTTTTTCTTTTCTAGTGCTGTAGCTAGGACTTCCAGTACTATGTTGAACAGCATTGGTGGAAGTTGGTGGAAGTGGAGGTCCTTGACTTATATCTGGTCTTAGAGGAACAACTTTCAGTTTTTCACCATTGAATATGATCTTAGCTTTGAGTTTCTCATATATGGTTTTTATTATGTTGAGATATGCTCATTTATATTTTAATGAAATAATAACTAAATATCAAAAAATGGGATATAAGATAGCTGTAAAAAAACACATTTTAAAAAAACTCACAATAAATCTAAATAAAATGGAATTAAGAATGGAAAGATTATTGTGAGTTGGTGGCAAAAGAGATGTTTCATATGGATACTTTTCTGTGATGTAGCAGGTGCTATGCCAATTTCTTTGTGAAGATCATTTCACTTCAAGTTGCTTAAACTTTCTGTTCCCTAATTTTTCTATTATTATCTTGCATCCTGTAGAAAGATTTATAATGTCCTCTCTTATCTAATGTTTTGTGCTACTTCTATAATCATAACATGATCTGATTCTGGTGCACACGTTGATTCTCTTGCTTCTACTTTTCTACTTCTGATTATTAATCCACCACTAGAATTTCTTGAATCCTATGTGACATTAACCATTAGATTCTTCCTACCCCATGAACAGGAAACAGATAAGACATAGACTTTAAGTTTTGTTTGATTTGGCTATATAGCATTTGATATTCTAATATATTCTATACCTAGGTATACTTCATTTATTTATACTTTCACCCTAGTACTGGTAATTCCCAAGATTTCAAACTTATTACTAGAGGTCTAGACAGCAAGACACCAAATAGGCAATCTTGTAAGCTGCCATTCATGATTATCTACAAAAAAAGTCTATTTTGTCTTGCTTTAGTAGCAAAAGAGCATAGTATTAGTATAACACTAGTTATGAAACTCATCTGAAAAAGAGATGATTTGGGTTTCAGATTTCAGGCTGGTTAGTCTCTGAGCCTCCATCCCTACTCTGCCTGGTGCTCTTTATGTGACAGGAGATGGGAAGGTAAGACGAACGAGAGAACAAGTATTTTTTCTCCTCTTCCCTACAACTTGAGCAGCAGTTTTAGCATAGGCTGAATTCCTCTACCCATGGTCACAGCATTTCTCAAGAATCTTCCCTTTCTAGCTGCTGATCTCTCCAGATTGTGGCAGCCACTCCCTGTCCTGGATACTCAGGCTTAGGAGGGATGGGCTTCTTGCTATTGTTGATCCCTTGATACATCACCACTTTTTGTCAATTCCTACAATGCTGTCTACACCTTCCTAATATGTTTTATTCATCAAATCTCTTCAATTAATTTTTTGACTATGTCATCTGTTTCCTAATACTAATACTGAAATGTTTTGTTGGAAATGATGGCAGAGATTCCAATGAGAAGGTAATAATTAACTGGAGATACTGCTCAGAAACAAAGGAGTGAATTCATAATTAAAAATGTATCAAAAGGCACAAGTTTCCAGTTATAAGATAAATTATCACTAGGCATGTACTGTGCAACATATGACTATAGTTACCCTGATGCATGATATATAGGAAAGTTGTCTGGAGAATGAATCCTAAAGATTTTCATCACAAAGAGAATATTGTTTTTTTTTTGTTTTGTTTTCATTTTTCTTTTCTTTCTTTTATTTTAATTTCATCTATATGAGATGATAGATGATAGCTACTGTGATAATCACCTCACAATATGTGTAAATCAAAGCATCATGCTATACACCTAAAACACAGTGAAAATTGTTAATTATTTCTCAAGAAAATGGAAAATGTTTACTTGGAAACTATCTGCACAAACATGAACCACATTTGTGAATGGAATCCACAGTAATGGTTAAAATCTCTGAAGAATGGTATAGTCATAAAAAAACAAAGTAAAAAAATAAACATGAATAATGGGATGTATCCATACTTAGGATAATTAGAAGAAAACGAGTGAAAAGGTATGATCTCTATCACAGCCGCTAAATGCTGCCTTTATACTGGAAAAGGCTGTTATAGTCAACAGGACAACAAGAATAGTTGAGTGGTTGTGTTCCAACAGAACAAATAGCCAGCCCATAGGCATAGTTTTCCAACCCCTGACTTGTGGCATTACATGATGTGATCAGGTGTGCTCACCTCAGGATAACAAAGACCATGCTCCATAACTGTCAAGAAGGAGGATTTGAGGGTTTAATGCAGTAAGAAAGGATGTGTTAGGGGACCAACCAGAAGATGTATAATTCTTCTGGAAAGAGAAACCACATAGTTTTAAAGGGAAAAAAATTATCTTTTAAGGGAAACCTAAGACAAAGCAGAGATTGATCAAGAGGGTCTATAATTTTTAAAAGAATGAATAAAATTGAAGCAAAATGTAAACAGAATTAAAATATCAAATGGATCATAAGTTTTGCTGAAGTCCAGATTCACTCAAGATTTTTATTGTAAGAATAACATAATAAACTTTAGGAAATTTGGAGACTCTGACCTCCCAAACCAATTAATTTTAATTGTTCTCTCATGTAAGTATAGAATGTTCATATTTGAGTACTGTAACTATCTTTTCTAAAAATAGGGCAACAAATTGCTTCTATTCTTATGGATGCACGTGCTAATACATCTTCAATTGTGTACTTTAGCATATTCCCAACTATTAAAATAAAACAAACCTATATAATGCAAAATAACTTGCATTATATATAAAATAAATGTCATGGAAGATGGGCAAGGTGTCTGCAAGAAGAAACAGAGATCAAACTCACATGCCAAATCATTACACCAGCTGGTACCAATTTTCAAATTTTGCTTTTCTGATTAAGTGTAATTGGCCAATGTATTTGATGATGAAATTCAAACACAGACTAAAGGTAATGCTAGCATATGAAAAGACTTTATAGTGATATCATTTTGATTTCTTTTTAAGGAAAACATATATCATTACTAAAAATTCAGTAACACAAAACACCAGAATGTAATATTTGGTTGTTGTTGGGGTAACATTGGATTAAACATGGTATATGATTCAGGGGTGCCACCAAGGCAGCCACTATCTTCCATCATAGTCCATTGGGCCAACTGTACCAATTTTGAATCTTCAGCAGCATCACTATGATCCCTTGGTCTGCTGCTTTCAGGTCATTTCTTGTCCTTCTCTTGCTATCTGTGTCATAATAAGGGTTGACACTAACCAGGCTCCGTCAAAAAAGCCACAGTTGGGTTTGGCCAGTTAAAAGCAATGGCCAGAGACTGGAGTTCTGGAAGAACAGAGAAGTAGAGATGTTTGTCCTCTCTGTGCTTCAAGTATCTCTGACAACTGCTGCATTCCTCCCATGACTTTAGAACCTGCCTGGCACTCTGCCTGATTCCTTCTCCCACTCAATGACCCACTGGGCTCCAGTACACTGTCTACTACTTTTGTGCCTCCAACCCACGACTGGTAGCTGTTTGATGTCCTTGCTGATCTCTAGGTTACATCACTATCCTCTGATCAACTGCAAAACCAAATCCTGCATTAAATTCCCTCTGCCTGAAATACATTGAGCTTTCTATTTTTCTCATTGTCCCTGGTTTAATACTCTATATTCCTCTTTGTGTTATGCTGATTTGCATATTTGTTTCATCATTCTCTCTATTACTCTGAGATTGTTGCCTGTAATACCTGGCACAGTGCCAAACACAAAGTAAACCTTTCACAAAAATGTGAAATTATGTTTCTAAAGGGAGTTTTGTGAAGTTTAATATTTAATGGAAAATTAGAACTGACTCAAGTACCTTAATTAGGAATGCAGTCTGCATTATAAATGTAAAAGCAGCTATTAAAACTATCCAATAATAACTTATCTCATTAAGACTGATTTAGGGGAAGACCACAGCATCCCTTGCTTACTCCCACATCAAACTACCACAAATCCTCTTAGAATTAATAGCAGTCATAACCCTTTTCATAGGTGAAAATACAATACTCTTACAAGAACAGAAACATAACAATTGTAATGGCCTCTAATTCATGTCATGATTTGTAAAACGCAGGCATATGATGGTTTCCATGGTTACATGCATAAAGAGAGGAGTGAGATTACAGATGAAAATAAACTAAGACTGAACTGTAAAAAAGCATATGGAGTAACTTTGAGAATGAAGGGGAAATATTTTTTAAAAAGGAGGTGTTAGACAATTGAAACTGCATAATGAAAGTATATGGCTGTTATTAAACCTGACAGTGATGTGATTAACAGAGAAATAGTATCAGACAAAGTAAAAGAAATGAGTTACTTTAATGCAAGTGAAAGGTAACTATATTAGAAAGCTACCAGTGCCAGATACTCAGCTGCACTCCCTGATGGAAAAGCATTCCCTGCTCTCTAAACTTCAAGACAGCACCCAAATACTGAACATAGACCCTCTCAACTATTATGTAGATCTGAATCAGCAAGGTACAACTGCGATACATTCTGTGTTGATTGTTGTAAGCCTTGGAGAATGGATAACTATAATTTCACTGGGCCAATTTTCCAGTATCTATTTCCAGCTATACCATCTTCCTCCCTATAAACCTAGACTTCAAGTCTGTCTGACTTCTCATACTATATAAAATAAAGACAAATTTAGAAGATAAAATTATTATATAAATTAAAAAATAACTTATTTTTAGAGTTTGCTTTACTACAAGCTTAGCAATTAATCGCAATAACCACATTAAATGAGCATCTGTGAGACAGAATTAGATAACAGGAAATGGACAAGATAACTTTCATTTATTCAGTAATCAAATTAAGCTATTTAAAAATTCAGCTCTTCATCATAAAACACCAATACCATTTTTCTATTGGAAATGTTTTGCCTTAACATAGAAATAATTGAAATTGTGACAAGAGAATCTAAGTTTATTGCAAATATGTGAAAGGATCCCACTAAAGGGACTGAGAGAAAAATTGCTGATGTAAGTAACTGGAAAGGAGTCAAATATGGTATGAGAAAGGCAAAGAGAAATACATATAAGCACTGAACTATAGTTGATAAAGCTGCTTTCATTGGGGCTATAGGTAAACAATCTCAATACTTCTATACCAGTATGCCAGAAATAAATAATGCATATATGGGTGGTAATGCTGAGAGCCAGTTTCTCACTACAAGAGTAGGAATTTACAGTTAAGCAAGTAGAAGAGGCTACAAGGTAGTGCATTAGAATTAGTAACATTAGTAGTAATTCATGTTGAACTTAATATAGAAACAGATGGTTTCATATGTATGTATATGTATATAGTATACACACACACTTATTTCCTTGCTCTGTCAACTAAGGGTCCTTAAAGAAATAACATTTCATTAGATGTCTGTGGAAAAACTTGTAGTGTCACAAATTTAGAAAATGCTCAAAAAAGAAAAAGAGTTCATAGTGAAAAATGCTGTAACAACAGGAGCAATAAATAATGTAATATTGGGTTACATAACCAAATAATAAAATAAATATCCACTGGTCCACATTGATATAAATTATTGAATAAATAAATTGGAGAAAAAACAAATGTCTTGTATAGAAGAATTTAAACTAACTTATACAAGTACTGTTTTTTTCTCAAGGAGGATAATTCCCCATTCCTTAAGTGTACCCTATGTGTGGTGACTTCCTTCCAAAGACTATAGCATAGAATGGTGTTGTAAAGGAATGAGGAAAATGTTAAGTGGAGAAACCTGACAAACACTACTTAAATGATTAATGAATTTGTGAAATTTGCTACTTAGAAGGAATATTTATTACTTAATTATTTATTAAAGTGGACTCACCTACAAATATTGCATCAAGTTGGCATGTCAGATACAGCTTAGAAAAATATATCTATACCATCTATACACCCTGCAGCAATCATGAGAGACATTATTGGATATATTATCCATATGTGTATACCTACATGTCTGTCTGTATATATCTATCTATCTATCACATATCTATGACATATAATGGTATGTTAGAGGTTAGGTAATCCAGGAAGACAGGAAATACATTTTTCCTTTACCAACAGTAAGCTATAAAGCATCTGTCTGAATAAAGTCATTACAAAAAACTCTCCCCTTACCACTTAGTAAATTCTTATTCAGGCATCAATGTCAATCAAAAACTATTTCCCTTCCAAAGCATTCATGAGCATTTTTCCCATTTCCACAC